>NC_057801.1:323496407-323496958 GCF_018294505.1 Triticum aestivum | reverse complement strand
GCCGGAGAGGAGGAGGAGGAGGTCGCCGGAGAGGAGGAGGAGGAGGTCACCGGAGAGGAGGAGGGTAGTATGGTGGAGGAGCGAAGGGAAGATGGAGTGGAGGAGTGGAGGAGAGGTGGAGTGGAGGAGAAGAATGAAGAGGTAAGGAGGAGAGGACACGCCCAACCATATATACAGCATAGTAATGGCGCACCGTGGGCAGGTGCGCCATTACTATTTTTTTATTTTATTGATTTATTTTGAATTTTGAAGGCGGGAAGATACTAATGGCGCACCATGGGCAGGTGCACCATTAGTAACTTTTTTTTATTTTTTTGATTTATTTTGAATTTTGAAGGCGGGAAGATAGTAATGGCGCACCATGGGCAGGTGCGCCATTAGTAAGTTTGATTTTTTTAATTTTTTTGCCTCTCCAGATCTTAAAAGCCCCGTATCTTTTTTTTAGGTTTTTGAGGATTTTTCTGTTAAATTCGGATGTAACTTTTTGAGTAGATGATTTTTCATATAAAAAACTTTTTCATCCGAGTTCGTGTGCAAAAGTTATGCCCATT
>NC_057801.1:323479947-323496090 GCF_018294505.1 Triticum aestivum | reverse complement strand
ATTAGTAGTTTTGAAAAAAATATTTTTTTTACTAATGGCGCACCGTGGGATGTGGTGCGCCATTAGTATTTGCACACTAATGGCGCACCAACACATGGTGCGCCATTAGTATTTAGTAATGGCACACCACATGTACAGTGCGCCATTAGTGTCCATCCCATCTATAGCCCTTTTCCTAGTAGTGGCACCATGATCTTCATGATAGAGAGTCTCCTATGTTGTCACTTTCACATACTTGTGGGAATTTTACATTATAGAACTTGGCTTGTATATTCCAATGATGGGCTTCCTCAAAATGCCCTAGGTCTTCATGATCAAGCAAGTTGGATGCACACCCACTTAGTTTATTTTTGAGCTTTCATACACTTATAGCTCTAGTGCATCCGTTGCATGGCAATCCCTACTCACTCACATTGATATCTATTAATGGGCATCTCCACAGCCCGTTGATACGCCTAGTTGATGTGAGACTATCTTCTCCTTTTTGTCTTCTCCACAACCACCATTCTATTCCACATATAGTGCTATGTCCATGGCTCACGCTCATGTATTGCGTGAAGATTGAAAAAGTTTGAAAATACTAAAGTATGAAACAATTGCTTGGCTAAAACAGGGGTTGTGCATGAATTAAATATTTTGTGTGATGAAGATAGAGCATAGCCAGACTATATGATTTTGTAGGGATAACTTTCTTTGGCCATGTTATTTTGAGAAGACATGATTACTTTGTTAGTATGCTTGAAGTATTAATATTTTTATGTCAATATGAACTTTTATCTTGAATCATTTGTATCTGAACATTCATGCCACAATAAAGAAAATTACATTGAGAAATATGCTAGGTAGAATTCCACATCAAAAATCTGTTTTTATCATTTACCTACTCGAGGACGAGCAGGAATTAAGCTTGGGGATGCTTGATACGGCTCCAATGTATATATAATTTTTGATTGTTCATGCTATTATATTATCTGTTTTGGATGTTTATGGGCTTTATTATACACTTTTATATTATTTTTGGGACTAACCTATTAACCGGAGGCCCAACCCAAATTGGTGTTTTCTTGCCTATTTTAGTGTTTCGAAGAAAAGGAATATCAAACGGAGTCCAAACAGAATGAAACCTTTCGGGAGAGTTATTTTTGGAACGGAAGCAATCCAGGAGACTTGGAGTAGACGTCAGGGAAGCTTCGAGGTGGCCATGAGGGTCAGGGGCGCGCCCTCCCCCCTGGGCGCACCACCCACCCTTGTGGCTCCCCTGACGGACTTCTTTCGCCTATATATGTCCATATACCCTAAAAACATGAAAAAACACAATAGATCGGGAGTTCCGCCGCCGCAAGCCTCTGTAGCCACCAAAAACCAATCGTGACCCTGTTCCGGCACCCTGCCAAAGGGGGGATCCCTCGCCGGTGGCCATCTTCATCATCCCGACGCTCTCTATGACGAGGAGGGAGTAGTTCACCCTCGGGGTTGAGCGTATGTACTACTAGCTATGTGTTTGATCTCTCTCTCTCTCTCGTTCTTGATTCAACACGATCTTGATGTATCGCGAGCTTTGCTATTATAGTTGGAGCTTATGATGTTTCTCCCCCTCTACTCTCTTGTAATGGATTGAGGTTTCCCTTTGTAGTTATCTTATCGGATTGAGTCTGTAAGGATTTGAGAACACTTGATGTATGTCTTGCATGTGCTTATCTGTGGTGACAATGGGATATTCACGTGATCTACTTGATGTATGTTTTGGTGATCAACTCGCGGGTTCAGTGACCTTGTGAACTTATGCATAGGGGTTGGCACACGTTTTCGTCTTGACTCTCCGGTAGAAACTTTGGGGCACTCTTTGAAGTACTTTGTGTTGGTTGAATAGATGAATATGAGATTGTGTGATGCATATCGTCTAATCATGCCCACGGATACTTGAGGTGACATTGGAGTATCTAGGTGACATGAGGGTTTTGGTTGATTTGTGTCTTAAGGTGTTATTCTAGTACGAACTCTATGATAGATCGAACGGAAAGAATATCTTCGTGTTATTTTACTACGGACTCTTGAATAGATCGATCAGAAATGATAACTTTGAGGTGGTTTCGTACCCTACAATAATCTCTTTGTTTGTTCTCCGCTATTAGTGACTCTGGAGTGACTCTTTGTTGCATGTTGAGGGATAGTTATATGATCCATTTATGTTATTATTGTTGAGAGAACTTGCACTAGTGAAAGTATGAACCTTAGGCCTTGTTTCCTAGCATTGCAATACCGTTTATGATCACTTTTACCACTTGTTACCTTGCTATTTTTATATTTTCAGATTACAAATACTCATATCTACCATCTATATTGCACTTGTATCACCATCTCTTCGTCGAACTAGTGCACCTATACAATTTACCATTGTATTGGGTGTGTTGGGGACACAAGAGACTCTTTGTTATTTGGTTGCAGGGTTGTTTGAGAGAGACCATCTTCATCCTATGCCTCCCACGGATTGATAAACCTTAGGTCATCCACTTGAGGGAAATTTGCTACTGTCCTACAAACCTCTGCACTTGGAGGCCCAACAACGTCTACAAGGAGAAGGTTGCATAGTACACATCACCTTGCGCTTAGCTCTTCTCCTCTTCCGGAACTCAATGTTCTACAGTAGTACTTCTGGCAATCTGACACGAAATGAACTGTTGCACGTCCACCGCTTGTAAGCAAAAGTTCCTCCTCGTGATGTGATCCACCGCGCACGCGTTGGCGAGGGAGAAGGCGTAGTAAGCAAGCTTCTCATCGTTCTGCAACTTGACGGGACAAATCAAAGTTATTTAGTACGTACTCTCAAAAGGGCTGACCATGTCATGGCTACCATCCCGTGCTCCGTCGTTGATTACATGCACTATTCACGTGCCATCGAGGAGAAAAAATATTGCATAGTAGGTGCCATCGAAGTGGACGACTCACTTACGCACTGCTTATCTGATTATCTCCATTTTCTTGCATGACACGTGGACCTTGATGCTAGATGTCTCGCGTGTTGAAAAAAGGATGAACAAAGCTCACGCAAAAAAAGAGTTGAAGAACATAGATTCCCGACGACTGAGAAGGAGTAACCTCGCGGTGGAGCGTCTGCAAGGAACCTTGCGCATTTTCCCCTGTTTTTTGCCGCCTGCCCACCTATAAACAAATATAAGAACATGAACTCTTTGCTAACCACTCGAGACGATACATCAGGATGCTAAGTTGAAGATGTTTTATAGTTTATATTGATAACCACGCAACGAGCCACACATGTACAGGACGCATGCAACCACGCATGTACACACGCCAACGCACTAACTCCATCCGATCCAACTCATGCACATACGCGCACAACATGGAGCACACTACGCACATACACAACACGTGCATGCACACACACTCGGCCACAGAATGCACATGAATAACACATGCATGCGCACACACTCGGTTGCATGGAGGCGTGCGCCATCTGCAGCGACGTTTGGTTCATCGTGCTACGGCGAAGCTCGCACACAACGGCGCCTACGCATCTCTTGACACACCTCTTTACCGTCGTTTCTCAACGACTAGTCGGAGACAAAGACGACTGCAGCCTCGGCCTTAGAGCTACTAGCACCGATGAAAAAACACGCACGCTGGACGCACACGAGCACGTACGGAGTGCCCACGATGTGGTGCGTCCCTCGTCGCCTCTACTCCTTCTACGCACGTTGTCTATCAAGGCGGCTACATGTTGTCACCACAGATATGTTACTATAGAGGTGGTAACATAGACTAGTGTCATATGCATGAAACTACTAGTGAGTATGGGAGCACATGATATTTCCCCGTCCGGACCGATCCCAAGTTGGCTTCTCACCTTCTTGGCCCAACAAAAACCCCTCCTCCCTCCCGCGCGCTCTTCCCGCCGGGCGCTAGCTGAGCCCGCCGCTCCACATTGATGGCAAGTCAGGGCGACGCGACCTCTCACTGCTTCCGTCGTTGAAGCGGCGCAGCGACCGAGGGCACCGCCCACTGCACGCCCGGCATTTCAGACTACATGGTGGAGAGAAACTTTAGAGCAAGTACTACAATTAGATTGCATAAGCAGGCTATAAGGATTTAAATATAGTATTTGTGCTTAGTTGAAGGAGAGAGAAGAGAAGCGGGTTGTAAACTTGTAGCCGGTTGTAGCAGGAGCCCCAACATACTTTGTGAGACAAAAGGTGGGGCCATTATTAATGATATAGTATTTATACTAAAGGGACTAACGGACTCCTTAATTACTCAGTTTTTTTGAGACAAACCTTGGTGGGGCTATTATTGACTTGGACGTGGGGTTTGGGGGCCAAAGGCCTACTATTATACTTGGTCTTACTCGCACGACCGACCTGGCATGCTCTACCCTAGCCGCTGCTGTATCATATTGTTTCGCACCGTTCGAGATCTTAGCGCCGCCACACAATTCTTCTCCAGCCCTCCTTCCAGCGTGCACCGTGAGAAGGGAAAACAGTCCTCCGAACCCCACCTTTCGTGATCCTGTACGGGAGAGGGGCGATCAGGTTTTTGGGGAGCACATTCATGTGACTGCTGCCAGCGACGACTTCCTCAACGACAGCCTTCTTCCCCGACCTCGGTAACCTCTTCATCAACGACAAGAGTGACAACATCAACCACAGCGATTCTGCTCCCGCTGTACAATATGTGATTCTGTCCTCCTGGTTTAGTCCGCATCATTACTTTGATGTTTGCAATTGTCGTCATGATCTATTTACTGCTGATTCGGATTAAATCTCATAGTAAATTGCTCATATATTCAACAACCCAATCCAAAAACCTGATTATAGGCAATTTACACCGAGTGGTTTTGCTGCACTTTTGAAGCCGCCTACTTTTAAGGGGGTGCAATATAAAAGGTGGCGCACACGAGCAGTATATTGGTTTCAGATCATGTACTGCTATGATGCCACTAAGGGTAAGCCTGAGGGCGATCTTAATCCTACACAACATGAAGCTTTTGAGAACATGGATACCCTCTTCAAAGCCGCCCTGCTGAGTGTTCTTGACGGTTCCATTATGGATTCATATATGTCGTTTGACAGCGGCAAAGACATGTGGGCTACGCTCGAGGCCACATTTGGGCCCTCGGGCACTGGCAACGAGTTGTACATCATGGAGCAATTTTGTGACTACAAGATGGCTGATGAGCGCTCTATTGTTCTGCAGACTCATGAGATACAGTCATTCTCTAAGGAACTTGAGTACTTTAAGTGTGTGTTGCCGGACAAATTTGTTGCTGGGACCATCATTGCCAAGCTTCCACCTTCGTGGAAGGATTTTGCTACTTCTCTGAAAAACAAGAGACATGAGTTTTCTGTTTTGGATCTCATTAGCACTCTTGATTTTGAAGAGAAGGCGAGAGCAAAAGACACACGTGCTCGGGTCGCTGAGGGAGCTTCTAGTGCCCACATGGTACACGAGAAGAACTTCCAGCCCAACCAGCCCCAAAACAACAAGAACAAATCTCAGGGGAAAGGCAAGTTTGATGCAAAGAATAAGACGTCACATTCTACCAACTTCAAGAAGAATTCTCATAACGGGAAGGGATACAAACCTCAATTTTGGTAGCACCGCACAAAAATTATATGCCTGCATCTACCTGCTATCAGCTAACCTCATGGTGCTCCAGGTATTCCTACATTCGCAACTAGGTACAATGACCACCGCAAGATGAAATAAGCTTATTCGTACGTTGACTTGCTAATTGCAGTGCGGAACGATCCTTTCATGTGTGGAGGAGCAAACAAGCAGTGCAGGCGAAGGTGGAAATCAACCAAGGACTTATGAAATTATATATAATCTTCCTCGGGCAAGTCAGTATCCCCTTCATCCAGATGATCATGTTTTGTCATGCCGAGCTATTGATATGTGCTACTATTTTGCAACACCATTTAAGTATAGCTACTGTTTTCCTATCTTTTCAGATTCAGGACAATGAAGATGATTTCAGGGGAACTGCACAATAAGGACTCATGTTGAGTATCTCTATTGCCTCATGTTTTTGCTACAAATGTGTCAGCATCAATTGCAAGATGAGGCAGCTAGCTAGCTGTGGAGTTGCCAACATGCTCAAAGTGCTCGCAACATTGAGAAGAAACAAGCATGGCCAGGAAATTAATGCGTGCGCAGGGAGGCCCTTTGCTCAGAGAAGCATCGACCGGTTTTCTTTATTTCCACACCTTCTGACAGCTTTGTATTGGTTATAGTAGGGTGAATCATTGAGATGCATAAACATGCTAAACTTTTGTTCTTCTAAATGTTAGTATGCATACCGTATCTTCTGAAGCTTAGTGTAATGTGAGTGTCTGCATCCAGTACCGCATCCTCTAATTTGGTGGATGCCAAGTTGAAAAAGGTTATCGATGAGTAGCCATAAGCTGGAGGCGTCTCTTTTTTTTTCTTTTGAATGGGCAATAAGCTGGAGAGTGTCTCGGGCTGCCTCTAGCACAAGGCCCTCTAGTACGGAAACAGGTAGCCGACTGGGCCAATACAAAAGCCTATCCATCTTAAAGCCCATTTGTTTTTGTTTTTTGCGAGGAGAAGCCCATATTTCTTGAAGAGGGGGCGATCCCAGAAAAACCCTCCTTCCTCCTTGCTTCCACTTATACTCCCTCTGTCCGGGTTTATTAGGCCCATGAGCCAATTGCTAAGACCAAGAAGATGCACACGGAGAAAATAAATCTCCTTAATTTACTCCATAACCACCCTATTAAATAGGCCTAGTAACAAACCAGGCGCATGCAGTGGCCGGCGGGCACATGCATCCTGCATGCATGGCCAGTCAGCCAATTTCATACGCCAGCTCAAATGCAGCAACACAAAAGAAGAGAGCGATTCTTGGGAAAAAGCGAGTAGTTAGTGCAGCGGACCTTATAAACACGAACAACTCGCTCTCCCGCTTCCGTCTCCCCCCAATTCCCCCCGCTCCCCAATCTTCCTCACTCGTCCAGAAAACCCCTGCTCACCTTCTTCCTCACTCGTATAGAAAAAGCCTGCTCCTCTTCTTCCACTCCTACAGAAATCCCCATCCCTCCTTCTTCCCCACTCGCACTGCCACTAGGCTTGTCTCTGGCTACTCTGCTCAAACTCGTGAGCTCGGCGCAATGCCCACAAGGAAAATGGAGTCGGCTGGCCCCAACGCCAAGAAGATGAGGCTCCCACCAGCGGCGATGCCGGTTGTAGATCCCGCACCCAGTAGCGCGGGGAGAAGTGGTGAGCCCCCCCACCCGGATCTGAGGAACCGGTAGAATCTCCGGTGGACCGCATCAGTGATCTCCCGGACGTCATCCTTGAGGAGATCATCTCGCTTCTCCCCACCAAGGATTCCTGCTGCACACAAGTCCTCTCAACTCGGTGGCGCCCTCTATGCCGCACCGGCCCCTCATTCTCAACTGTCGTCAGATATCTGTCCTTCCTGAATTTGATCTCCTTAGAGCCATCATCTCCTCTCACTAGCAGGACCCCGCTCAATGCCTCTGCATCCCGCCACGCTACCTGCTGTCCATACCCGGCATGGTGGATGCCTGGCTGACATCCCCTGAATTCGGAAAACTCAAGCAGTTTGAGTTGTACCATTACCACAAAAGTTTCATACCACGAACACACCAAGAATTCGTGCCCACACCACCGTTGTCCATCTCACAGTTTTCCTCCTCTCTCCCCACCGCCACCTTCGCCCGGTGCCATCTACCAGACAATCTGGTACAAATGCTTCGACTCCCGCTGCTAATAAAACTTTCACTTATGGTGGTTTATCTGTCGGAGGCCTCACTGCACAGCATCATCCACTCCAGTTGCCCTGCCCTGGAGCGCTTGCTGTTATTTTGGGAATAGAAATCTGTATCAGTTGTCTCCAAATAAAGTCGCCTCACCTTAAAAGCATTGGAATTTGTTTTGAAGGACAGCAGCTCATCATCGAAGATGCCCCTTCACTTCAAAGGTTGCTCCTTGACAATTGTTATAGACCTTCACAAATAACTGTCGTCTCTGCGCCCAAACTGGAGACCTTGGGTGTAATTCGTGACCCGTTTAATGATCACAAGGAGTTGGTGTTTGGCTCTTAACTTTTTCAGGTATCGTATATTATCATCTACACATTTGTAATCATAAGCTGCATTTTTCATTTGTGTGCATAAGTTTTATATCATCTTGGAGTACACTTTGGGTACTAATATTATGTTATATGCTCAATGAAGAGTTCGTCCATTGATAGCCTATCAATGCTGCTGGATTCTCTCAAGATGAACATAATTATTGGCTTGCTACGATGCTTTCGATCTCTGGAGAATTTATATATAGAGATGATGATTTCATGCACATTGAAAGCCCGTATATATTGTACTAGAATTAACTATTCAGCTGTCGTTCTTTTGACATACTCTTTTTTCAGACCTTAACTGTTTTCAATCTTCATGTCTACTTAGGCACAACCACATGGAGCAAAATATATGAACAATCGGTGGTGTAATAAGCACCAGGATTTTCTCAGTTCTCATGGCATTCGTTTGAGGACAATAACGATGGAAGGATATGCATCCAACCAGGCAAACAGAAGTTTTGTCACATACTTCCTGTTGAATGTGAGGTTACTATTGTCCATGAGGCTTAATTTTTACCGCAAGAGATTTCTCAGTGATGGACACATTGGACAACAAAAAAAGAAGTTTCAGGTGAACAAATGGGCTTCTAAACGTGCTCAGCTTCTATTTACAACAAGTTGTAGTCATCCTGAAATAATTTTTTTGCACAGGATGTTGATTTTATGGATCAGACCGATCCATTTGTTTGTGACTGCAAAAAAGAGTGGTTGGGTTAGATGTTACTGCCATGTTCAATCTGGGTTTTGTCTAAAAATTTGATGAACAATTAATCCTTGGGCTTTTTGTACCATTTGTATGCTTGAGTTGCATGTTGTTGTCCTCGTACTCCCCTCCACCTGCCACTACACTGCCGCATCTTCCATGACTGCTGTTTGTTCCCATCCGAGGCCTCGCCGTCGTTCTCCGCCTTAGTTCGCTCGATGTGCCCGCCGTCATCTGGCGTTGTCAACATGGTCAACAACCAAGAGGAATTAGGAGATGACTATACGTGGAGAGGCTGACAGTAGGGACCCACCAGGTTCATTGCATTTCGCAAGCAGGTGCCTCATTATTACAAGCCAAAAAAAATACTCCCTCCTAATTGTTTGACAACTAGGTCCCACGCAATTGTCAATGTAGTCAATAAACGAGAAAATTACACAACGAGCGGATAACACCAGGGACCCAGCAGCTCGCCCAGTTTTTTTAGTTTTAGAGATGGAGCTCAACTGCGCGCTGTGCAGGGGCTGTGGCCCGTCAGGCCCACGCTTACGCTTTTATTTAAGCACATGACGAGCCTAGTTGATATATTTTTTCTTTCTGAAAATGGCTAGCCCAGTTCTTTTTTTTGGAGAATACCAAAACCGAGGCCTACTTGCTTTTCTCAGCCCTGCTGGGATGCAAATCTTTCAAGACGAGGAGGGATGTAAGTAGTAAGAAATGGGCTTCCCCAGAAAATGGGCTATAAATTGTAAGAAATGGGCTGTAAACTTTTAAACCAAATCCAACCAGCAATTGCATTAAAATATCATTTTTTCAGGATTTCTCTACTCTCTACTCTTATAAAAACCAAAGCCAACTGGTAATTACATTAAAATATCATCTTTTCACCCGAAAGATAAACTACTCATACAAATGCATCTTCATGTTCCGTGCAAAGAACGGGCATCTTGCTAGTTAAGATTCTAAATTTCATGCATTTTTTTAGGAGAATTGTTTTTTGAATTTTATTTTGATATAATTTTAAAAAAAATTATTTTTAAGGTGACTCGAAATTTCATGATTAAAAGAGTTCAGACCCCACCGAAATATGCAAATTTTTGTTGAATTTTTTAGCAGTGCCCAGAATATATGATCTGTAATGCTAATAAAAAGAATATGGGCTTCAAATATCCTTAAGAATTAGTAAATGGGTTGTAAATGATTGAAAATAATGGCTAATGGGCTGTATGCTATTTTCCACAGATTTGGAGGCTGATGTCTGGGCCTACTAGGTTGACGATGACGCTGTCCTAATTTTTTTGACACGTACGCAAGGCTTTGTCAACTTAGTCAACATAGAGCAAAGACTGTTGGATGTCCATCCAATGGCCTATGTGCTTCTTCAATCTCTGATCTTCCTGCTCCAGCCGCCCAAACCAGCGCGGCGGGACTGCCTGCTCCCTCCTCCCGTGGCTGGCTATGCTACTGCTAGGCCATCCCTCTAACCACCCACACATCTTGTTATTTTCCGGCAACGTCAACCTCACCCCACAGCCGACCAGTCAGCACTCGTACTCCCCTCAGCGTGGGCATCTGTTGCGGTGGCTTCGCCGGCTCTGGGTGGTTCCCTTCCTGGGCCTCGCCCTCGTCCATCACGTTTTTGCTCTCGGTGCGGCGAGGTCAACATGGTCAACAAACAACAACCATCGGAAGAGGCTGACAGTAGGGCCCACACCAGGAAATGCCTCCTTATTACGCGCAAAACAATGATTCCTCCACCTGACAGCTGGGACCCACTAGAAGGGCCTCTATATTTGACGAAAAAAAAGCCCCCCTGTTGTCAGCTCGGACCCACCGGAAGTGCCTCCTTTTTACGCACAAAAAAATGAATACCCCCCTACTAGCTGGGACCCACCTTGGTGGGAGGCTGACTTGTGGGCCTACTAAGTTGACTGGGACGGAGGGCTTTGTCAACTTAGTAAATATGAACGATTCTAGCTCCAGTGACCATACGATGTCCATCCAACGGCCGTAGTGCTTCTTCAACGTCTGGTCTTCTTGCTCCAGGCACCCAAACCAGCGCCGGTCGTGCCGCGTGCTCCTGACTCCCGTGGCCGACTGTGATGCTGCGGAGGCCTCACCGCCCCTACTACTCCCACCACTGGCTAGTCCATCCCTCTAATCACCCACACCCCCTGTTATTCTGCGGTGACGGCAGCCTCACACCGCAGCCGAACCAGTGAACCCTCATACTCCTCTACGCGTGGGCATCCACTGTCGCGTCTTCCCCGGCTCCGCATCGTCCCCTTCCTAGGCCTCGCGGTCGTCCACCGCCCTGGTGCTCTTGATGGGGCATGGTCAATGTGGTCAAGGAATGGCTTCCATCGGAAGGCACTATATGTTGATAGGCTGACAGCTGGGTCCATAGCAGCCACAAGGAATTGGCTCCTTATTACGTGCAAAATAATTATTCCTCCACCTGACAGTAGGGACCCACCGGACGGGCCACTGTATTTCGCGAAAAAACATTTCCCCCCTGACTGCTAGGACCCACCAGCTACATCTTCTCATGCAAGGAAGTGCGTCCATATTACGGGCAAAAAAATGATTTGCCCCCCTGACTGCTGGGACCCACCAGCTACGTCTTCGCACGTAAGGAAGTGCCTGACAGTCAGGACCCACCTGGTCGAGCGTACGTAGCATTGTCATTCTGGTCGCAAATGTGTACGTACATACTGGTCGATGTAGAGGCGCACACGTGTCGTAGTAGAGGCGCACCCGTAGCATATACACATACGTACAACGACCAGGTTGAAAGAAAGTAAATAAGGCCACAAATGTACATACGGGCGGGGTCTCGAACGCCTACTCACGCATACATACGTCCAGGGCTCGTGTACATGGCTGGGTCGGAACAGAGAAACTGCGTCGTCGTCGTGTTCATGGGGAGCCAATCGACTGGGTCGGAACGGAATGCGTCGTTGTCGTGTTCATGGGGAGCCAACCGGCTGGGTCGAAATGGAATGCGTCATCTGTTCAATGGGAGGGCTTGGACGGAATAGTCGATGGAAACAAGGCCTGGCGTACCGCACAATGGGGGAAACGGCCTTGTGTTCAACCGGCCACGGTCGAAATGGGATCCTGTTCATCAGGAGGGGTCTGGCGTACCGCAAAACGGAGGAAACAGACTTGTGTGGACCTCCTACGGTCGAAACGGGGTCCAGTTGATTGGGAGGGGTGTGGCGTACCACAAAACAGAGGAAAGGAACTTGTGTTGGAGTGCTACAGTCGAAACAGAGGTCCTGTTCATCGGGAGGGGTGTGGCGCACCGCAAAACGGGACTCCACGGGATACTGTTCATCTCCTGCGTCGACCTCCTCCAGCCTCCACGTGCTACTGTTCATCCACCGTCGACCTCCTCCAGCCTCCACCTACGACTGTTCATCCACGAGCTCCTATTCATCTAGCCTCCACCGCGCTCTACTCCACCGGCTACTGTTCAACCAACCCTCTCCACGGGCTCCTGTTCAACCACCCCTCCACGGGCTACTGTTCAACTAGCCCTCCACCGGCTACTGTTCAACCAGCCCTCCACCGGCTATTGTTTAACCTTCCCTCCACGGGGTCATGTTCATCCAGCCCTCCACGGGGTCCTGTTCATCCACGCCCAACCGGCTCAATCGACCGAGGTCCTGTTCATCCAGCAGCAACACCACAGGGTCCTATTCATCCAAACCCCCTAGCAACGCTCACTGTTCATCCAAACCCCCCAGCAATGCTCACTGTTCATCCAGAGGCAGCATCGATTGGCTTCAGTTAGCAGCAGTAGCAAAGGAATCGCTCGATCACTCGGGTTCAGTAACGTGTAGCCTGTAGTGCAATCACTCGGGTTCAGTTTGGCGACGCCTCACTCGGGTTCAGTTAGAGCCCAACGCCCGCACCCATGCGCGTACGGTACGAGAGAAACGCGCATTGCTTGGCCCCGACCACCCATCGTAACCGGGAACTCGCCGATATTTTCCTCGCCCTCGCTTCTACCACGGTTTTTTCCGTCATGGACGGCCCAAAGAATGTCATGCAGCTGCATCTCCGGCCCACCCAGGATGAAAAGCCCATTTTCTGTCATGATTTTTTGTCATAGAAGTAGGAGCCCACCACATCTATGATGATATCGGGTTTTGTCACAATTATAGTCATAGAAGTGTCATAAGTATGATAGAATTTTTTTTCGTTCGGCCCAAAATGACACTGATGTGTCTTTTTTTGTAGTGTGGGAGTCGACCTTGAACTTTGTGTTCATGCCCATGGACACGATGTAGATCTTATGTAGCGACCCGACCCGAAATCGGGCAAGTATCTGTGTAGCTGTACCATCCCAAGATCATGCTGGCACACACAGTACATTGATGCAAAGATTCAAAGTTCAATCACACCTGAATATATTATACGGTTCTCATATCGAGTCTTTATTACATGATAATAAATTCAGCCGAAGGCCAACTCATGAGAAATAAACTAAATAAAACTGCGGAAGCGTAGATGAATAGGAGTCCATCCGACTCCATAGGGCAATCGCCAAGCGTGGATCATAGCCTCATTCCTGATCGGAATACTCCTCTGCAACATAAGATGTTGCAACCGTGTAGGTCAGCATTTTTGAATATGCTGGCAAGTCATGAAGAGAGAACAACAATAAAATTACTAACACTATATGCAATTTGGCTGTGGGGCGGGGCTCTAAGTTTTTTGTTTTTGCGAAAAAGCCAGTTTTTCCCTACAACAAAAGGACTTGTTTGCAATTACTACAAAATGTTGGTAGTTATTGAGATGGTTCCGCCAACCAATGTCTCATTCCCAATTACTAAATAACCCCTCAATTAATTTATTAAGTTTGGTGTTGAGATATCTGGAATACTCCAAGTTTCCAGAGGCTCAAATTGTCCGTAACCGGGGACACAACTAATCGATTAGGTCTTCACTCTAACCGGGGACACGGCTAACCCCGTCTACAAAAGCATAGCAATCAACTAAATTGTCCCGGGCATTGGTAACAAGGGGAAAGGGTTCATCGTGCCTCATGATACTACTCAAGAACATAACTTAAAATTTTCCTACTGCATGCATGGTGGGGAGGAATACTTCTAATGCAATAAAATCATAGGCATTGTAAAACATGATCAATTGACTTGCCTGGTTGACGGTCTTCGAAAGCTAGTGACTCGTAATAGCAGGCCTCGCACTCCCGGAATTCTACCTAGTCAAACAATAGCACAAATAAGTATAACATAATATAACATAACAGAAAGTTAAAGTAAAACACCCAAGCACTCAAACCAAAAGCAAAAAAAACTCAGAGAAAAGCAAATCAAGGTTTGCACCACTTCAAGCAACAACTAAGAAAACAATTTTACCCTACTAAAACTTTTCTTAACAGAACCTAAACATGGGATTAGCTGGCTAACAGAAAGGAAAACAACATACAATCTAGGTGCAAAAGGAAGCACATTAAAAGCTATTATACAACTCCTATTATGCCTAAAACAATTCCAGCAAAGAAATAAAATAAAACCTTTTATTCTACTATGAATGAAAGTTCATCCTTGTAATTACAGAAACTAATCTAAAATAAATTATAACATAGGAAAAATAAAATTATCTAGCAACTAGAACAGTAGGAAAACATTAGCAAGTTAAATAAAACTAGAAAAGCTTTATTTTGACTAAAACTCGAACAAGTTCCTACTGATATGCATGGGCAAAACTAAGCAGTAGCAAAAAGAATCACTAAAATAAAATTATTCTAGCTCAATTTATGGCAGAAAAACTAATCTAACTAAAACTAATATAAAACTATTTTTATTAATATAAACATGGCTAAACATATTTTCTTCTGAAACTACAAGAAATTTGTAAACTGACAAAAAAAGAATCAACTAAAAACAATAAACCAACTAAAAGATATAGCTAAAACAAAAACAGAACTATTCTAATACAACAACAACAAAGCCTTTAGTCCCAAACAAGTTGGGGTAGGCTAGAGGTGAAACCCATAAGATCTCGCAACCAACTCATGGCTCTGGCACATGGATAGCAAGCTCCCACGCACCCCTGTCCATAGCTAGCTCTTTGTCGATACTCCAATCCTTCAGGTCTCTCTTAACGGACTCCTCCCATGTCAAAATCGGTCGACCCCGCCCTCTCTTGACATTATCCGCATGCTTTAGCCGTCCGCTATGCACTGGAGCTTCTGGAGGCCTGCGCTGAATATGCCCAAACCATCTCAAACGATGTTGGACAAGCTTCTCCTCAATTGGTGCTACCCCAACTCTATCTCGTATACCATCATTCCGGACTCGATCCTTCCTCGTGTGGCCACACATCCATCTCAACATACGCATCTCCGCCACACCTAACTGTTGAACATGTCGCGTTTTAGTCGGCCAACACTCCGCGCCATACAACATTGCGGGTCGAACCGCCGTCCTGTAGAACTTGCCTTTTAGCTTTTGTGGCACTCTCTTGTCACAGAGAATGCCAGAAGCTTGGCGCCACTTCATCCATCCGGCTTTGATTCGATGGTTCACATCTTCATCAATACCCCCATCCTCCTGCAACATTGACCCCAAATACCAAAAACAGAACTATTCTAATAAAAACAGAAAATAAACTGAAAAGAAAAAGAAAAATAGACGCGACTGGCCTATCTATCGCTCAGGCATAATATAACTAAGATGTGCCCGCGGCTAAACAGGAAAACCTGAACGGTCCGATCTAACTGAACTGGTAACTAAACCGAATAAAACCATACCTAACACCGTCTATAACTAAAAAAACCATTCCCCTTCGCAGATCTAATCTAAACCGTAGATTGGAAATCGAGCGACGAAGGGGAGCTCGGGCTTACAGCGGTCGGCGGTGATGAACGGGATGATGGCGGCGGCTTGGGCGTCGGTGGCGGAGGGGCTCCGATGGTCCAGGGCGACGGTGGAGAAGTCAGGGCAACGCGGCAGAGCGAGGCGGAGACGGTGGTGGAGTCGCTAGAGCTCGGGGACGTCGGAGGATACCAGGACGATGACGATGAAGCTCGGGTGCTCCGCGGCTCCGGCGAAGTGTGGTGATGATCGGGGGGCAGTTCTGGTGGTTCCTGGGCGATGAAAAGATGTCAGAGGGGTGCGTGGGGTTGAGGGGGTTAGGTTGGAGGAGCTTGGGGGCAGTGGGTGGCTCACCAGCGGCGGTGGCGGTGATGAACGACGGCGGCAGGAGCGAAATCGGGACGGCGAGGGGACGAGCTATGGTGGGAGTTGGGGTAGTTTTTTTGGGG